>NC_086445.1:112095536-112103036 GCF_028390025.1 Pseudophryne corroboree | reverse complement strand
AAACCAGCACTGGGCTCCACTAGCCAGAGAGATAATGCCACAGCCGGGGGACACTTTTATATAGGTCCCTGTGGCCGTGGCATTACCCCCCCAACAAGTCACCCCTGGCCGGGGTACCCTGGAGGAGTGGGGACCCCTTAAATCAAGGGGTCCCCCCCTCCAGCCACCCAAGGGCCAGGGGTGAAGCCCGAGGCTGTCCCCCCCATCCGTGGGCGGTGTATGGGAGGCTGATAGCCATGGGCCCGCTGGTACCTGTAGTTCTACTACAAAAAATACCCCAAAAAATACACAAGACACACACTGTGATAGTACAACTTTAATTTACATACATGCACACTTACACACATACATACTTACCTATGTTGACACGGAGCCCCTTGGTCCTCTTCTCCAGTAGAATCCACGGGGTACCTGTAAATAAAAATTATACTTACAAACAATCCTGTGTAGATCGGTCCTCTTCTTTAAGTTTGTAATCCAGGGACTTGTTAAAATAATAAAACGAACAACCCGAACCACGCATTGAAAGGGGTCCCATGTTTACACATGGAACCCCCTTCCCCGACTGGCGGGACCCCCCGTGACTCCTGTCAGTGAAGGACCCGCCACCCAATCAGGGAGCGCCACGTCATGGCACTCTACTGATTGGCTGTGCGCTCTTGCACTGTCAATCAGAGGAGCGCACTGGTTACATAGCGTAGCGGCACTCCATTGAAGATTTGAAAACAAAAGAACCTTATTTTTTGCGCAATAAACCCATTCAGTGCAGCCCGGTTCTACTCAATAGGTTCACCAAACCCCAAAACAGTGTCAAATAGAGCAGAAAAGGATTAAGACCAGTGGCGCAGAAAGAGGGTGCATGAATAAAAACAACAACACAACCTGAATGTATTCTATAAATGGATGTAGTTGTCAACCTCCTGATAACACAATTCCCCTCCAGGTAATGTCACCTCAAAAGAAAAGGATTTTAGTGCAACACTGTCGGATAGATGAAATCTCAATTTATGTATATATTCCACTCACATGTAGGAGTAAAAATAGCGCATATAATGGATTTCAAGATGTGTTCCGATACAAGATCCCTTTCCCTATTTCTTCAAATCAAAACCTCGGAGGAAAACATACTTAGTGCAACACTGTGGGACTTTCATACAAATTTAATTTAAAATACACTCACATTCAGCTTAAAAATAGCATAAAAACATGGGGAATTTCTGGTCCTCACAAAACAGCGAAATGTTTGTCCCAAAATGTCCTGGATATCCACATCCGGTATGGAGTCCCAGTTTTACCCCTTCAGAATTCCGTGAAGACACCTGCTTAACGCGTTTCGGACCTGCAAGTTTTTGGTCCTTCCTCATAAGCATGGTGTACATTGTGTCCAGCCAGATATTTATACCATTAATAAATGAATAGCTCCTCCCGGTTCCTGTGTTCCTGGGCGCCAAAACCGCGATCATGCTGCGGTCTCCCGTACACTTCCGGCGGTGGAAGTGACGTTTTTCATCCGTGTGTTCCACCATACACTTCCAGCGAAAGCGGAAGTGACGTTTTTTATCCAGATGCGTTCCCCCAGGGCAGAAGATCTCGTATTTTGTGGAATCGGCTCTTTTATTTGAAATTTAAAACCCCGGCACCAGAGGATTAGAGTTACTCAAACCATCCCCAATTGATAAGGGAGGCACTGTCCAGCATCACAGGAAGCGGTAGACCTCAAAAAAATAAAAATATATAAAATGAACAAATACACTTAAAACATACCTTCAGACCAAGATACTAAAAGTATATTTTAGACAGGGAAATAATAGAAAGATGTTAAAAACTAGGGTGAATAATTTTACATAAAAGAAATTACAAGAAGTGTTTCAACTCAAAGTCCCCATTAAGACCTTGGGGTACCAATGTTTTTAGTTGAAATATCCAACGCACTTCGGCTTTAGAGAGTCTCACATCTATATCTCTATACCTCCATGTAGGCTTAACTTGCTGTATTCCCCAAAAAGATTTAATAAAACATTCTTTTGAATTATGTTTTTCTTTAAAATGGGCTGATCAAGTATATGACTCCAGTCCTTTTTTCACATTAATGTGAGTAATGGACACTACTATAGTGCAGTGTAATCTGAGTAATGGACACTACTGTGTGGTGTAATGGGAATAACAGACACTACTGTGCGGTGTAATGGGAATAACGGACACTACTGTGCGGTGTAATGGGAATAACAGATTCTACTGTGCGGTGTAATGGGAATAACGGACACTACTGAGTGGTGTAATGTGAATAAGGGGCACTACTGTCGGGTGTGGTTCGTTTTATCGACAGTATCTAGGTCGACAATGTTTAGGTCGACCACTATAGGTCGACAGTCACTAGGTCTACATGGATGCTAGGTCGACAGGGTTTCTAGGTCGACATGTGCTAGGTCGACAGGTCTAAAGGTCGACATGAGGATTTTATTTTTTTTTGGTGTCGTTTTCTTCGTAAAGTGACCGGGATCCCAAATTAGCGCACCGCGTCCCCTCGCATGGCTCGCTTCGCTCACCATGCTTCGGGCATGGTGCCTTCGCTCCGCTACCGCTTCACTCGGCACACTTTACCGTTCCAATCGTAGTCCACGTGGATCGTTAAGTATGAAAAAATCCCCCCCCCCAATTTTTTTTTTGAAAAACTCATGTCGACCTTTGGACCTGTCGACCTAGCACATGTCGACCTAGAAACCCCGTCGACCTTCCATCCATGTCGACCTAGTGACTGTCGACCTATAGTGGTCGACCTAAACATTGTCGACCTAGACACTGTCGATCTTCAGACCGGATCCCCTACTGTCTAGTGTAATGTGAATAAGGGACACTACTATGCAGTGTAATGTGAATAAGGGACACTACTGTGCAGTGTAATGTGAATAAGGGACACTACTGTGTGGTGTAACGTGAATAGCGGGCACTACTCTGTGGTGTAATGTGAATTGGTACTATTCTATGGCCACGCCTCTTCCCATTGAAGCCACTCCCTATATAATCCACTAAGGGGGGCCAAAATATATATTCATTTTCCAGAAAAATTTGTCTTGGACCGATCCTGAAAAGGTAGACTGTGTGTAGGGTTGACATGTACAAAAGGTTGACAGGTTCAAAAAGTCGACATGACAATGGTCGACACATTTTTTTTTTTTTACTTGTTTTCTCAACCTATGCATGGTATACCATCCACATGAACTACGATTGCGAATAGTAACCTTGCCCAAAGTGTGGCAAGTGAAGCAGGCCCACAGGGTACACATTTCCAGTGATTGTGGTCACATATGATGAGACACAAAATGACACCCAAAAAAACCCCCAAAAAACTTGTGCCTACCATTTCTGTGTCAAGCTTTTGACCCTGTTGACATTACACTGTCTACCTTATACCTGTCAATCTTATGTCCCTGTCGACCACATGTGGTCGACCAAATGACTGTCTACCTAGACACTGTAGATATTCTATACCGCATCCTATATAATGTACTTATTAAAAAGAAAATATATATGAGTAATAAAGTCCAGGGTGTTAGTGGTTATTGAGGTGGAGGGCCGGGATCTTGGTTAAAACATTGTTTATATAGAGGATAGATGTGAAAATAGCCGTTTGTGTGTAGCCATCCATATTACATCAAAATATGAAGTCAAATCGCATAGGTGGCAGGAAGGTAATTATACCAGTGAAGATGGTGGGAGCTGCAGGTGTTGGATCAAGCAGAGTACCCCGGAAATACCCTGCTTATGGCTCCTATGATTGAATTCCCGTTAACCGTCTGTGTGACCCTCAGCATTCAAAAGCGTCCATCCAGCGGTATAAAGGCACAGCAGGGCAAAGCGGATCCCACCATCTTCACTGGTATGATTACCTTCCTGCCACCTTTGTGATTTGACTTCATATTTTGAAATAATATCATTATTTATATGTTATTATATGTTCTTTTATTAAATCTGATTTTATCATATTCACATTCATAAGTATTACTTTCCTCTGACACCTAGCAATAGGTAGTTACAGGATCCAGTGCCCAAAAGCGAGAGTTAACATTTCTTACCGCTCATTCTTGAGGGAGTCAATTAGGGGACTCCCTAACCCACCCTTAGGCTTGCTCTAGATCCCATACAGCGCCATATCTACTCCCACCATCTCTTTTCTACTTTGAGCAGCATGATATTGGTTCATCGTTACTGACAAATGTTGTGCAGAACTCCTCGTATCAGGAGCAGATCGAAAGGATTCTGAAATGTCAGTTGGCCCTAGGTGCTGTGTACACACTGTGCAATAATCAGATTGGGTAGCCGGGAAGGGATCCGGTCTTTAGGTCGACAGTAAGTAGGTCGACAATTTTTGGTCAACCACTATTGGTCGACAGTAAGTCGACAGAGTTTCTAGGTCGACAGGGTCTTTAGGTTGACATGTTCTAGGTCGACAGGTCAAAAGGTCGACATGTTTTTCACATTTCAAGCGTTAAATACAATTTGTTTCCTACTGTCGGGGACTGAGCGGACATGTCTCAGATCTAAGTGCTGTGCCTAAATGTTCCCTTACACTATACAACTGTGTGCTTAGATTTCATGCATCATTGCATCTAAGCTTGTTTCCTCTTCCAAACAGAACTTTGGTGGTCATTCCGAGTTGATCGTAGCCAGTAACTTTTTGCTGCTGCTGCTATCAACTAGTACACGCCTATGGGGGAGTGTATTTAGCTTAGCAGGGCTGCGATCGCTTGTGCAGCACTGCTAAGCTAAAAAAAATTAAAGCAAAAGAAGACTAGGCCTATACCTACTTACCCTGTGCGACGATCTCTGCGATGCTGGGGCCGACTGTAACGTCAGACATCCGCCCTCCGTTCTGCTGGACACGCTTGCGTTTTCCTTACCACTCCCCGAAAAACGGCAGCCAACGGTCCAGATCCACCCTGGAACGCCTTCTTCCTGTCAATCTTCTTTGCGGTCGGCTCTGCGACCGCTTCCTTCATTAGACGCGACATAACCTGGCGACCCCTGTCGCCGGGCAACATCGCGCACGTGCACTGCGGCCACCACGCATGCACATTCCGAACCCATTCGCACCGCAGCGAGAAACCGCTGCGTGCGAACGGGTTGGAATGACCCCCTTTATGCAATGGGTGCAGTACTAAAGCTCGGTACACAGCGTACAATGGGGACTATTTAGTTGTTAGCAAACCAAACAAGTTAGCAATTGGGCAAAACCATGCTGCACTGCAGGGAAGGGGGGGGGGGCAGATATAACATGTGCAGAGACAGTTAGATACTGCTCCCATTGTATAAAGTTCTGTTTGGAAGAGGGAATAAGCTTAGATGCAATGATGCATGAAATCTAAGCACACAGTTGTATAGTGTAAGGGAACGTTTAGGCACAGCAGATAGATCTGGGACATGTCCGCTCAGTCCCCAACAGCAGGAAACAAATTGTATTTAACGCTAAACATAATCAACACATCTTGCCTCTGAGACCAATGAATGCAACTGCTCCTGGAGTAGCCCAGTCTTTGCTTTGTTGTTGCTGATTATGTTAACGTATCCAACCTGCTTATATATTGTGCGTTCGTCTGTCACAATGTTTCCATGTTATGTTCTCCGAGCCCGTGCCACACTGACCCAGCAGTTCTGCAGGCGCAGCCGGCGCTCCATGACTGATGGGAGCAATGATTTAATGTGGCATGAGCAAGCGAGAGCAGTGTGATGCCTGCAGCAGCTGTGCCAGTGCTCATATGGATAGCGACGTATCACATTGGAAAACCTCTCATCAAAGCTCCTGACTAACGCCTGTCGCCCATTCACTGGCTGGAATGCTTAAACATGCCTAGACCTATTGTACCCATATAAAGCACATGACGTCTCTAGAGAACCAAATAATGACTTGTGCAGAGGGGCATCATTAATGTTACGTTACTATGGGAATGCTAATTTTCTATAACTCATTTACATACTGGAGCCCCTGGCAGCACGCTGGAAATGCCAGCTGGAAAGGTATGAGACAGGATGGAAATTAGAAAGAATTTTTTTTTTTAAATAATAATAAAATAACGTGCAACAATTAAAAAAAACACACATTTAACTTGTTATATACTACTCTGATCCAGAGAATGGTAATGGTGACAGGTACAACCCAAAAGGTCTGATGAACAGAAAACTAAACAATCACATAACAATCATATGGGATCTTGAAAGCAACATTAGACATCAAGATTAGGGCGGCCAATCCTGGGCCATTTTCTTCAATCCCGGGAATTGGGATTGAAAAATGATAAATTCCGGGATTCCCGGGATACCCGGGATTGATTCCTTTTCAATGTCTGCCTCCATGCACTCTTTCCCCCCACCCACTACCAGTCCACTTAAATTACACTCATCTGAATGGGAGGGAGGGTGGGTCCACCTGCTGCAGGGAGGAGAGGTGCGGAGGTGCAGGCAATGAGGTCCAAGCGGCAGGCATTGGGCAGCTGGCTGCGCAGCTCAACCTCTGACTTCACGTCACACTGCGCAAGGGGAGCTGGGCAGCATCTGAGCCTCCTGAGGACACTCAACGAGGGTTGCTAATCCCGAAATCCCCGGTATCGGAAGCCCCAATCCCGGGATTGAATCCTGGCCAATTTTTGGCCCAAATCCCGGGATCCAGTCGATCCTGATCCCGGGATTGGCCAACATAATCAAGATATCATGGAGGGGCTACCGATGTGCTACAATAATAGGTAAAAGTATAGGAATCTTTATTGCACTTTTAGGGTCCTTCTATTTGGGGGGGAGGGTTATATTTACATAGGTATGTTTGGTCACTGCAATTTTTTTTTTATTAATACGTAAAAAAAAAATCCCCACGAAAGTAAAGCATTTAAAGAAACATTAACAAATGACAAAGCTAAATTGTAATGAAATATAAAAAAAAAACAAGAATAAAAGTATCTCATCCAAAAAGCATTTTGCAATTGTACTGTGTGCTACACCTGTGATGTGTTCCAGTCTGCACTGCGGAGGAATGTGAGTGGGAGGGTGAAGGTAAAGGGAAGCGGAAGAAGAACGTGGTGTATTTTTTAGTTTTTTTTTTCTTCATTTTATTATTTTATTAAAGAGCGCAAATACAATCGAACAGAAATAATAAAATATCCATCACCAAAAAAAGATTAGATGACAAATTATGTGTTAAACAGTCTACATGAAAGCGCAAATAGTACATTGTTGAAAATGTAATATGTAACAGCTTATTAACAATAATTTTTTTTTACCAACATAAGAATAAAACAAAGAAAAACATGAAGGGAATTAGGATAGAAGTGGTGTGTAATATGAAGCACACACGGTTTAAAAGAAAATAGGGAGAAGCAATAAACAGAGGAGTGCAATGAGTGGCAATCTAAAATATTGTGAGTAGTCCTCAAGAATCCTGAAAGGAAAAATAATCGACAAGGGGACGAGAGAAAAAAATGAGAAAAAAATTGAGTAGGGGAGTGACAAAAAATT